>NC_084624.1:9631843-9671843 GCF_033978795.1 Nerophis ophidion | reverse complement strand
AATAAACGGGTACGGAAATTTGACTCTGCAAATATAAACAAAACAAAACACCGGCGGTGTTACAGCGGGGTTGCAGCTTGTTGCAAAGTTTGTTCCCCCGGGATGCAAACGGACGACTCTGGACGAAAGCGTGCAGGTAGGAGATGATTTATTTATCATAAATCATAGCAAAACAGAAAAAAAGCAAAAAGGATGCATGCCGATCGCACGCGGAAGCAAAGGCAAAAACTTAGCACAGGAAACATAGAAACAAGAACCAGGAATATCCAAACGTAGCAGTTGCATGAAGCAAACACAGAAGCCAGGACGAGTGTGGCGAGAGAGGTGGATAAATAGCTCTCTGATTAGTGGTCGACCGCAGGTGAGCGTGCCGACCACAAACCAGAGGCAGATGAACCAAATTAATCCCCATAGAAACCAAAACAAACCCAGAGGTCCACAAAACAGGAACTGAGGGAGTCCAAAAATAACAGAACATAACAAAAACATGATCAGGGCCACGGATCATGACAGACGGGAAGTGATAATCGATAACAAAAACAAGTAAACCAGAGTTTTGCCCTGGAGAAGAAAGGGTGGGTTAAAAAAAAAGGAATCTGCGACTTCTGGAAATGCACATCCCTTCTGATTTCAATGCATAAAAAGACACAGAAAGTGCGTTAATGCCAACAGTGCTATACTTCTGGTTACCAATAATTCACACTGCCCTTTCTACAGGTGTGCGGTACTCCAGAGTACATTGCCCCTGAGGTGATCTTGCGACAGGGCTATGGGAAGCCTGTGGACTGGTGGGCCATGGGCATCATTCTCTACGAGTTCCTCGTCGGCTGCGTGCCTTTTTTTGGGGACACACCCGAGCAGCTCTTTGGTCAAGTGGTCAACGGTAGGAGATTATTTGTCCTTGAGTCATCCCTGGCCGCTCTTGTGCTTCATGCTTGTCTTGAGGTATTCGTCATAGTCCTCACTTGATTAGAATCCCTGTGTGTGCTTCTTTGTCCAGATGACATCATCTGGCCCGATGGAGAGGATGCTTTGCCTGCGGACGCCCAAGACCTTATCACCAGACTACTTCGTCAGAGCCCGCTGGATCGCCTAGGAACAGGTAAATGGCAGCAATATATAACAGACCCTTATTTTGTTATGCCAACTGGAGTAAACGCTTTGTTTAGTTCATGATAAATGGCGAGGTAGTTGTCGTTTGAGGAAAAGTGCCTCAACTCAGGGGTTGGCAATTAACTTTTGTCAATTTGTGTTGGTGACGAACCCCAAGATGCAGAGATGACGGCAGGCATTGAGCAGGAAAACATAATTTAATGTTCAAAAATTAAGGCAAAATACAAACCAGGAACTCGGAGACAGGAAACAGGATGCCAGGAACAGGAACTAGAAGACGAGGAACAAAAAAGACAGCACGCTGCAATGAGCTACAGGTTCAGGTACCAACGGTCGGAGCTACAAGTCGTAATGATAATAATCCAGCCCAGAGTTGAGGAACAAGCAGGTCTAAATAGCATCTGGCTGATTGACACCAGGTGTGGCCTCTTGCCAATCAGCCACAGCTGAGGGGAAAAAACACTCAGGGATAACAGCAGGGAATAAAGACTAAATAAGAGCGCTGACATGAAATAAGACAAACACAGAGGAAAAACTAAAACATGACCAAACTGTCAGGTACAAACCTGACAGTTTTTACCCGAGCACTGCTGGAGGGCCACACCGACAATATTTCAATAAAATTTTGCTCCAATTATTTTTGATATACCGTAAATACCAATAATAATAATAATTTCATTTAACTTAACTTTATACAAAAGCAGATTGCTTCTGATGGTTTTATTTTCAACACTGTCTTACACAACTCTTCCTGATGTATAATTCAATGCAAAAATGTCAATTTCTGTCACTTTATACTGTATCCTCTTTAAAAGTCCAACATTTTTCCCCGTCAGATTTGGACAACCATCTGTTGTCACACCTGCCATCTTGTCCCATTTCAGTCCTAACATGTCCAAACATGCATTTATCACTGTGCACAAGTCCTTACCTGCGGTTGTCTCTTTAATTGACTGCGGTTGTCTCTTTAATTGACTGCTCCTCCGTGATTTGAAAGTTTGCAGTTATCCCACGTAAGAAGATGAGCAGCTGGGCGGCGTCACGTACATCGCAGCTTTCCTCCAAAGCCAGTCAAAGTCTGTTTTTCAGCTGAAGGGCCAACTTTCCAGCAATGGGCTCAACCCGCCTTGTTACAGTGCGTCGGGAGAGTGACACGTTCTCATATGCGCCCCTCTTCTCCGGGCATATCATCACAACAAAGTCCAACAAGCCCTCCTTAATAAACTCTCCGCCTTTCTGGCAATTTTTTGAGAAATGACAAAACTTATCCTGACGGCTGCACATCTGGTGGTGTGAAATTTGGCAAAAACTCCTTGTTGGGTTTGCAGTTTTACCATCAACGTATCAGCCTCCCTTGCGCGCTCTTCATAAGACAGATTTCGGTATTTTTCCTCGTGCTTCGTCTTGTAGTGGCGATTCAAATTATATTCTTTAAACACAGCAACCTGTGTACCACAAATTAAATACACGGCTTTACCTTTCATTTCTCTAAAGAAATACTTGGCAGTCCTGGTCCTGTTGAAAACACGGCATTCGTCATCAACTTTTTTTTTTTAGCGTCTCGGGGGTAACCGGGCAACACTTGTCGCTGTGCACCTTCACTCACAGGTTACACACGGACATACGTCCATAAATAACACTTTTCAAAATAAAAGCAGCACAGTTGTGTGCACGCACGACATAGATGTTTTTTTAAATTAATTTTGTAATTTGTGATTGCCGCTTTTGACATTCACTCACAATTGCGCACGAGCATACGTCTACACGGAAGTAATACAAATAACGCGTTTCAAAACAAAAGCAGCACCGTTGTATTGCATACTCGACATAGATACTTTTTTAAATTGATTTTTTAATTTATGATTGGCCTCACGCGGGCCGGATGTGGCCGGCGGGCCGCAGAATGCCCAGGTCTGCCCTACATGGTCTGTAAGACATGCATTTGTGTTGTTCAGGTGGAACTACTGAGGTGAAGATGCATACGTTCTTCCTGGGTCTTGACTGGAATGGGCTGCTGAGGCAGAAAGCTGAGTTCATACCACAACTCGAGACTGAGGATGACACCAGTTATTTTGACAGTAGGTGGAACTATAGATACAGACCTCACACATCAGCCACCATTTTTATTACAGTGTATCTTCTTAAAGGGTAACTGCACTTTTTTATTTTTTTATTTTGCCTATCGATCACAATCATGAGAGACAAGAAGACAAAAGTAGTTTTTTTTGCTTTCGAACATTTACAATCGGCTTTTTCTTGGTAGCAAGCAATGCAGCTAATGGGAGCAATCAATTTTACCTCTAAATCACTTTAAAAATTATTTAAAACCATCAAAAATACTACGGTATTATGGAAAGAAATAAGCTAAAGCGTTTGAGTTTCTAACACACAACACTGTGAAAAACATGAACAATCATATTACAGTATCTGTAAAGTATTATTTCATGTTTTGTTTGTTTATTGTTTATTGAATTGATCCCCATTAGCTGACACCAAGGCGATTGCTAGTCTTCCTGGTGTCCATATAGGAGCATACAAAGAATACATACATTACCAAACATACAAAGGAAAAATACAAACCCTGTTTCCATATGAGTGGGAAATTGTGTTAGATGTAAATATAAACTGAATACAATGATTTGCAAATCCTTTTCAACCCATATTCAATTGAATGCACTACAAAAACAAGATATTAGATGTTCAAACTCATAAACTTTATTTTTCTTTTGCTAATAATATTTAACTTAGAATTTCATGGCTGCAACACGTGCCAAAGTAGTTGGGAAAGGGCATGTTCACCACTGTGTTACATCACCTTTTCTTTTAACAACACTCAATAAACGTTTGGGAACCGAGGAAACTAATTGTTGAAACTTTGAAAGTGGAATTCTTTCCCATTCTTGTTTTATGTAGTTTCAATTGTTCAACAGTCCGGTTATGACTATACTTCATAATGGGCCACACATTTTTGATGAGAGACAGGTCTGGACTGCAGGCCGGCCAGGAAAGTACCCGCACTCTTTTTTTACGAAACCACACTGTTGTAACACGTGCTGAATGTGGCTTGGCATTGTCTTGCTGAAATAAGCAGCAGCGTCCATGAACAAGACGGCGCCTAGATGGCAGCATATGTTGTTCCAAAACCTCAATGTACCTTTCAGCATTAATGGTGCCTTCACAGATGTGTAAGTTACCCATGCCTTGAGCACTAATGCACCCCCATACCATCACAGATGCTGGCTTTTGAACTTTGTGTCGAAAACAGTCAGGATGGTTCGCTTCCCCTTTGGTCCAGATGACACAATGTCGAATATTTCCAAAAACAATTTGAAATGTGGACTCGTTAGACCACAAAACACTTTTCCACTTTGCATCAGTCCATCTTAGATGATCTCGGGCCCAGAGAAGCCAGAGGCGTTTCTGGATGTTGTTGATAAATGGCTTTCGCTTTGCATAGTAGAGCTTTAACTTGCACTTAAAGATGTAGTGACAAACTGTATTTAGTGACAGTGGTTTTCTGAAGTGTTCCTGAGCCCATGTGGTGATATCCTTTAGAGATTGATGTTGGTTTTTGATACAGTGCCGTCTGAGGGATTGAAGGTCACGGTCATTGCCGCTTACGTGGAGTGATTTCTCCAGATTCTCTGAACCTTTTGATGATATTATGGACCGTAGATGTTGAAATCCCTAAATTTCTTGCAATTGCACTTTGAGAAACGTTGTTCTTAAACTGTTCGACTATTTGCTCACGCAGTTGTGGACAAAGGGTGTACCTCGCCCCATCCTTTCTTGTGAAAGACTGAGCATTTTTTGGGAAGCTGTTTTTATACCCAATCATGTTCCCAATTAGCCTGCACACCTGTGGGATGTTCCAAATAAGTGTTTGATGAGCATCCCTCAACTTTATCATTACTTATTGCCCCCTTCCCAACTTCTTTGTCACATGTTCTTGGCATCAAATTCTAAAGTTAATGATTATTTGATCAAAAAAAAAAAAAGTTTATCAGGTTGAACATCAAATATGTTGTCTTTGTAGCATATTCAACTGAATATGGGTTGAAAATGATTTGCAAATCATTGTATTCCGTTTATATTTACATCTAACACAATTTCCCAACTCATATGGAAACAGGATTTGTATATAATTGCAGTGTGTATATAGTACATATTACATATTGTTATGAAGGTCTCTGTTACTACATTATATATATATATATATATATATATATATATATATATATATATATATATATATATATATACTTGTAGTGTATATTGTACATATATCATATTGTTATGAAGATGTCTGTTACTACATTATATATATACTTGCAGTGTGTGTATAAAATGTTGATAGAGGTTCTTGAAGTGGTTTAGAGGACTTTAACGGCTACAACGGTTACTCCCATTTGCCGCATCTTGCAAGCATTTTTTTTTATCATCCTTAAAGCAGCAACCCCGAGAGGGACAAGCGGTAGAAAATAGATGGATGGATGGAATATCCTAAAAAAAAAAAAAGATGTGTGTTCTGGTCTCTCATAATGATCGATCCATGAATTGGTGATGTCAATACCATTGGTTGTCTCTTAATGATCAATACTAGAGTGACAAGATAGATCTTTTTATTTTCTCAAATTATTTGTTGTTGTTGTTTACAAACTCTGGGAATAAGTTCCTGGAAGATATTGGGGGCAAAAAATAAAGAATTTAAATGTGTCGTAACGAGGACTGTGGTGTAGTTTTCCCCGGAATTCAAAGGAACTAGACCGATCGTGGCGTGAAGATAAAGACATATTTAATTTTCTACTCAAAAGTACCAAACAAAAGGCGCTCAAAGTGGAGGCAAAAAACTTCACTAAGGAAACAAAAAACAACCCAGAGGCGTGCAAAGGCAAAACTGAGGACATAAAACATGAACTAAAAAACTCACTGAATTGTGGCTTGAAAACAAAACTTACACATGGGCAGAAACTATGGACATGAAACAAAACTTACTTGGCCGAGGATGAGTCAATGGCATGAACAGCATAATCAGAGTATTGAGTATAGTCATAACCGGAGTGTTGAGTACGACGCCAGGCAGACTGCCTGGCAACTACAAGCTTAAATAATACAGACATGATTAGTGACAGGTGCGTGAGTCCGGACACATGACAGGTGGAACTAATGGTTGTCATGGTGACAAAACAAGAGTGCACAAAGAGTCCAAAAACCAACAGAACATAACCAAACAAAACATGATCACAAAGACATGGCAAAATGAGTATCGTATTTTTCGGACTATAAGTCGCAGTTTTTTTCAGTTTGGCCAGGAGTGCGACTTATACTCAGGAGCGGCTTTTATGTGAAATTATTAACACATTACCGTAAAATATCAAATAATATTATTTAGCTCGTTCACGTAAGAGACTAGAAGTATAAGATTTCATGGGATTTAGCGATTAGGAGTGACAGATTGTTTGGTAAACGTATAGCATGTTCTATATGTTATAGTTATTTGAATGACTCTTACCATTATATGTTACGTTAACATACCAGGCACCTTCTCAGTTGCTTATTTATGCCTCATACAGTGGGGCAAAAAAGTATTTAGTCACCCACCGATTGTGCAAGTTTTCCCACTTAAAATGATGACAGAGGTCTGTAATTTTCATCATAGGTACACTTCAACTGTGAGAGACAGAATGTGAAAAAAAAAACAGGAATTCACATTGTAGGAATTTTAAATAATTTATTTCTAAATTATGGTGGAAAATAAGTATTTGGTCAACCATTCAAAGCTCTCACTGACAGAAGGAGGTTTTGGCTCAAAATCTCACGATACATGGCCCCATTCATTCTTTCCTTAACACGGATCAATCGTCCTGTCCCCTTAGCAGAAAAACAGCCCCAAAGCATGATGTTTCCACCCCCATGCTTCACAGTAGGTATGGTGTTCTTGGGATGCAACTCAGTATTCTTCTTCCTCCAAACACGACGAGTTGAGTTTATACCAAAATGGACACATGGATGATACAGCATAGGATTGGGAGAATGTCATGTGGTCAGATGAAACCAAAATAGAACTTTTTGGTATAAACTCAACTCGTCATGTTTGGAGGAAGAAGAATACTGAGTTGCATCCCAAGAACACCATACCTACTGTGAAGCATGGGGGTGGAAACATCATGCTTTTGGGCTGTTTTTCTGCTAAGGGGACAGAACGATTGATCCGTGTTAAGGAAAGAATGAATGGGGCCATGTATCGTGAGATTTTGAGGCAAAACCTCCTTCCATCAGTGAGAGCTTTGAATGGTTGACCAAATACTTATTTTCCACCATAATTTAGAAATAAATTATTTAAAATTCCTACAATGTTAATTCCTGGATTTTTTTTTCACATTCTGTCTCTCACAGTTGAAGTGTACTTATGATGAAAATTACAGACCTCTGTCATCCTTTTAAGTGGGAGAACTTGCACAATCGGGTGGCTGACTAAATACAATTTTTGCCCCACTGTATAACGTACACTTATTCAGCCTGTTGTTCACTATTCTTTATTTATTTTAAATTGCCTTTCAAATGTCTATTCTTGGTGTTGGGTTTTATCAAATACATTTCGCCCAAAAATGAGAGTTATACTCCAATGCGACTTATATATGTTTTTTTCCTTCTTTATTGTGCATTTTCCGCAGGTACGACTTATACTCCGGTGCGACTTATACTCCTAAAAATACAGTGATAGATATTGTTTAGTTATTGTGTATTACTAACTTTGTTTTGAAAATAAAAAAAGGCTTTATTTTTAGTACTTTGTTGATATTGTTAAACTGCCAATCGCACTATAAATGAATAAATTAAATGTAGGTGTAGTTAATACATGCGATCAGTAACAGCGTTGGTATCGGCCGATCATCACTTATGGATGATCAGTGTCGGGATCAGAACTTCCTTGAATAAAATGGTTGCTGAAATGTAAGGCTGTCTGAGCAGATCGTTTTTTAAGGGTTAAACAGCAAAGCTCGGAGCTTATTGACTATTTAAAATCTTGATGACTGTTCCCTACAGCCCGATCGGAGCGTTACGCTCATCTCGGCTCTGACGAAGATGACGAAACTAACGACGACGAATCCTCCCTTGAACTGCGACAGTTCTCCTCGGTGGCACATCGCTTCAGCAAGGTTTGCCTTCTTTCACTTTTCACAGAGCCATGCGAGTGTCACTTGGGACTCTTTACGACCGAACCGTGCCATGCAATACTTCCCGCCCCGCAGGTGTACAGCAGCACGGAGCACCTGTCCACCTCCACGCCGTCCAACCAGAGCTTGTCGTCCTCCGAGAGAAGCCACAGCGAGGAGAAGGACGAGCGGTGGGAGAGCAGGGGAGTCTTTTCCCCTGGTGACGGACACAAACATCTGGCGAGTGGGGACAGAACAGATGGACTCAGGGGGAGGTGAGAGCCTTCAGAGGGATGACAGAGATGTGGGCCGTTTTTGGTTCTAGCACAGTACAGTTAAGCCTGAAATGATTACCGTATTTTTCGGAGTATAAGTCGCTCCGGAGTACACGTCTCACCGACAGAAAATGCATAATAAAGAAGGGAAAAAATATAAGTTCAAGTCGCATTTTTGGGGGAAATTTATTTGATAAAATCCGACACCAAGAATAGACATTTGAAAGGCAATTTAAAATAAATAAAGAATAGTGAACAACAGGCTGAATAAGTGTACAATATATGAGACATAAATAACCAACTGAGAAGGTGCTGGTATGTTAACGTAACATATTATGGTAAGAGTCCTTCAAATAACTATAACATATAGAACATGCTATACGTATACCAAATAATCTGTCACTCCTAATCGATAAATCCGATGAAATGTTCTTCCTCGATGTCGCTTCTAAACAATTATGCGAACTCCTGGCGGGGTGTATATTGAAGCCTGGAAGAGTTAGGGCTGCATGGGATTCTGGGTATTTGTTCTGTTGTGTTACGCTGTGGATGTTCTCCCGAAATGTGTTTGTCATTCTTGTCTAGTGTGGGTTCACAGTGTGGCGCATATTTGTAACAGTGTTAAAGTTGTTTATACGGCCACCCTCGGTGTGACCTGTATGGCTGTTGACCAAGTATGCGTGGCATTCACTTGTGTGTGTGAAAAGCCGGCACGCAAAGACAGTGCCTTTAAGGTTTATCGGCGCTCTGTACGTCTCCCTACGTCCATGTATAAAGCGATGTTTGAAAAAGTCATAAATTGTTATTTTAGAAACCGATACCGATAATTTTTACACCGATAATATGCATTTATCGGCCGATAATATTGGCAGTCCGATATTATCGGACATCTTTAAGTTAAAGTACCCATGATTGTCACACACATGAGATGTGGCGAAATTATTCTCCGCATTTGACCTATCACCCTTGATCACCCCTTGGGAGGTGAGGGGAGCAGTGAGCAGCAGAGGTGGGTGTGAATAATTTTGGGTGATTCAACCCCCAATTCCAACCCTTGAAATGTAACTATCATTTCATTTTTATCATCATTTATTTTTATTCCTTTCATGAAAATGCATATTTACAAGCCACGTACAATTGACACTTCCATAGTTTTTTTTTGTTTTTTTTCTTATACATTTCCATGATCAGAAAGGAGCTGATGGAAGAATTATATTCTTATATTTATCTGCCCCCTTTTTAACACAAATTACAGTATTTTAGATGACTTTATAACTGTTCCCTCCACCAACTCCCAAACTCCAACATACTTTTCCATTTTCCTTTAAGCACTTTCACAATGACACGTCCAATCTAAATCAAAACTCAGTTTGATATAATTTCAGTTTTCTCTTTTTATAACTCTTTTTAAATACAAAGATATTCTTACAGCTTTTTAAGTCTTTGTTTAGAGAATTAACTATACATATATACATACATACATACATACATACAGTACAGTACAGTACCATCCACCTTCTGATTCAATGCGTTTTCTTTATTTTCATGACTATTTACATTGTAGATTGTCACATCAAAACTATGAATGAACACAAGTGGAGTTATGTACTACCCAAAAAAGGTGAAATAACTGAAAACATGTTTTATATTCTAGTTTCTTCAAAATAGCCACCTTTTGCTCTGATTACTTTTTTGCACACTCTTGGCATTCTCTCCATGAGCTTCAAGCACACCTGTGAAGTGAAAACCATTTCTGGTGACTAGCTCTTACAATGGAAAAAGCCAGTTGTGTTATGTGTGACCATGTGTGTTGGTTACAGTGTGTGCCATGAGTGGGGAAGGTTTTGTGGATTGGGTCATAAGTCATGGTCATTGACCTGATTTGCTCTCATTGTCCAGAAAGGGGCGACCAAGTGACATTGCACCCAGCGGGGAAGCTTCCTTAAAAAAAACCTCATAACGTCTCGTGGGCCAAATTGACGTAGTCTGGACACCTCGTCCTAAACAATACTATTCACAAGTGAAATATTTTGTGTGAACAACATCAGGCGTGACTGAGTGTACAAGAACGTTAAGTGCATGACTCCCTGATGACAAACGGAAATTCAGTTCAAGAAGAGCTCCGCCCTCATGTCCAAATATGGCGGTCTGCAGTGGAAATGCCAAACCTTAGCCTTTAAAACTGGGGCTCGCATACCAGTGGATGATGTCCCAGTGGTTACGCATTTTTTATGTGGCACGAACGGTCTAGATAGGAATAACTGATGCCACGTTTCCCCAAGTGTTTTGGTGCTTTTGAAAATAAAATTATGATTCATGACCACAGTAGCTGTTTTGAAAATAAATGTTACAGAAAATAAATGTTACCAAACAGAACCGTGGCTGCATGAAACCATCGCCTGTTTACGAGGCTGTTTGGAAGTAACTGACAAACTAAGATCAATTCTGATACCTTTTTGCACATTTTCTCAAAATAATTGTGTCCATTCCTCTAATACAGACTTGATAAAAGTTTGTTTTTAATCTGCATTTCTTTGGCAGTTTGCGACCCCGTGCTTCGTCCAGTTCCTCCCAGTCTGAGCGCAGTGCCAGCCCACTGGTCCTGAACAGCACCCAGAGTCTGGACATCATGCCTCGCTTTGCTATCTCTGCCGAAGAGGAAGGTAAGCCTAGAAACAAAATTCTTGGGGTCTCTTGTTTTAAACATCTTAATTGCCCTATTAATGTATCTTTGAGTTTTACTAGACATGCGATTTTGTAAGGTTTGCAAACACAAAAATTAGTTTTTTACTCAATATGACAGTAATGTTCTTAGAATCTTGAGATAATGTGTTAAAACCAATAAATATAGTTTCAAGCATAACTCCTAAACCAAACATGCAATATGTCTAATAATGCCTGTATTAATAACATATATTTGTGAGTTTTACTAGAGAAATGTGCTTTTGTAAGGTTTGCAAACACAAAAAGTAGTTTTTTTATTGAAAATGACAGTAATGTTCTTAGAATCCTGAGATAATGCGTTTGAAGCAATGTAAACATTCTTCAAGCATAACTCCGTAAACCAAACATGTAATATGTCTAATAATGCCTGTATTAATATATTTTTGTGAGTTTTACCAGAGACATGTGCTTTTGCAAGATTTGCAAACATAAAAAAATGTTTTTTACTCAATATGACAGTAATGTTCTTAGAATCCTGAGATAATGCGTTTGAAGCAATACTAAACCAAACATGCAATATGTCTAATAATGCCTGTGTTATTGTATTTTTGTGAGTTTTACTAGAGACATGCAAACAAAAAAAATCATTTTTTTTACTCAATATGACAGTAATGTACATAGAATTCTGAGATTATGCATTTGAAGCAACAGAAAATGTACTCAAGCATAACTCCTAAACCACACATGCAATATGTCTAATAATACCTGTATTAATGTATTTTTCTGAGTTTTACTAGAGACATGTACTTTTGCAAGGTTTGCAAACACAAAAATGTGTTTTTTACTCAATATAACAGTAATGTTCTTAGAATCCTGAGATAATGCGTTGAAAGCAATACAATATTTTTTCAGGCATAACTCCTAAACCAAACATGCAATATGTCTAATAATGCCTGTGTTATTGATTTTTGTGAGTTTTACTAGAGACATGTGCTTTTGTACGGTTTGCAAACACAAAAATAATTTTTTTTAGTCAATATGATAGTAATGTTCTTAGAATCTTGAGATAGCGTTTGAAGCAATAGAACATTTATTCAAGCATAACTCCTAAACCAGACATGCAATATGTCTAATAATGCCAGTGTTAACATATCTCTTGAGTTATACTAGAAACATGTGCTTTTGTAAGGTTTGCAAACACAAAAATTAGTTTTTTACTTAATATGACAGTAATGTTCATAGAATCCTGAGATAATGTGTTTTGAAGCAATAAAACAATTATTTTAAGCGCAACTCCTGAACCAAACATGCAATATGTCTAATAATGCCTGTGTTATTGTATTTTTGTGAGTTTTACTAGAGACATGTACTTTTGTAAGGTCTGCAAACACAAAAAATGTTTTCTTACTCAATATGACAGTAATGTTCTTGGAATCCTGAGATAATGCGTTTGAAGCAATAAAAAAAAAGTTTTAAGCTGACTCCTAAACAAAAAATGTAATCTGTCTAATATTGGCGGTATTATTATATATATATATATATGGGAGTTTTACTAGAGACCTGTGCTTTCGTATGGTGTGCAAACACAAACATTTGTTTTTTTGCTCAATATGACAGTAATATTCTTAGAATCCTGAGATAATGTGTTTTGAAGCAATAAAACAATTATTTTAAGCGCAACTCCTGAACCAAACATGCAATATGTCTAATAATGCCTGTATTAATGTATCTTTGTGAGTTTTACTAGAAACATGTGCCTTTGTCAGGTTTGCAAACACAAAAACTTGTTTTTACTCAATATGACAGTAATGTTCTTGGAATCCTGACAGAGTGTTTGAAGCAATATAACATTCTTTCTAGCATATCTCCGAAACCAAACATGCAATATGTCTAATAATGCCTGTGTTATTGTATTTTTGTGAGTTTTACTAGAAACATGTGCTTTTGTACGGTTTGCAAATACAAAAATATTTTTTTTACTCAATATGATAGTAATAGATAGACAGACAACATTCACACTCGCCCTGTGATGAGGTGGCGACTTGTCCAGGGTGTAGCCCGCTTTCCGCCCGATTGTAGCTGAGATAGGCGCCAGCGCCCCCCGCGACCCGGAAAGGGAATAAGCGGTAGAAAATGGATGGATGGATGGATGGAGTATGATAGTAATGTTCTTAGAATCTTGAGATAGCGTTTGAAGCAATCGAAAATTTATTCAAGCATAACTCCTAAACCAAACATGCAATATTTTTAAAAAAGCCTGTGTTATTGAATTTTTGTGAGTTTTACTAGACATGTGCTTTTGTAAGATTTGCAAACACAAAAAATTGTTTTTTAGTCAATATGACAGTAATGTTCTTAGAATTCTGAGACAATGCGTTTGAAGCAGTAGAAAATGTATTCAAGCTTAACTCCTAAACCAAACATGCAATATGTCTAATTATGCCTGTGTTAATGTATTTTTGTGAGTTTTACTAGAGACACGTGCTTTCGTAAGGTATGCAAACACAAAAATTAGTTTTTTACTCAATATGACAGTAATGTTCTTAGAATCCAGAGATAATGCGTTTGAAGCAATAAAACAATTATTTTAAGCACAACGCCTAAATCAAACACGCAATATTTCTGATAATGCCTGTATTAATGTATCTTTGTGAGTTTTACTAGAGACATGTGCTTTTGTGAGGTTTGCAAACACAAAAAAATTGTTTTTTACTGAATATGACAGTAATGTTCTTAAAATCCTGAGCTAATGTGTTTGAAGCAATACAAAATTGTTTCAAGCATAACTCCTAAACCACACATGTAATATGTGTAATAATGTCTGTGTTATTGTATTTCTGTGAGATGTGCTTTTGTACGGTTTGCAAACACAAAAATAATATTTTTACTCAATATGACAGTAATGTTCTTAGAATCTTGAGATAGCGTTTGAAGCAATAGAAAATGTATTCAAGCATAACTCCTAAACCAAACATGCAATATGTCTAATAATGCCTGTATTAACATATCTCTGAGTTGTACTAGAGACCTGTGCTTTTGTAAGGTCTGCAAACACAAAAATTTGTTTTTTTACTTAATATGACAGTAATGTTCATAGAATCCTGAGATAATGCGTTTGAAGCAATGTAAACATTCTTCAACCATAACTCCTAAACCAGACATGCAATATGTCTAATAATGCCTGTGTTATTGTATTTTTGTGAGTTTTACTAGAGACATGTGCTTTTGTAAGGTTTGCAAACACAAAAAATTTTTTTTTACTCACTATGACAGTAATTATTAGAATCCTGAGATAGCATTTGAAGCAATAGAACATTTATTCAAGCATAACTCCTAAACAAAACATGCAATATTTTTAAAAATGCCTGTGTTATTGAATTTTTGTGAGTTTTACTAGACATGTGCTTTTGTAAGTTTTGCAAACACAAAAAATAGTTTTTTAGTCAATATGACAGTAATGTTCTTAGAATTCTGAGACAATGCGTTTGAAGCAGTAGAAAATGTATTCAAGCTTAACTCCTAAACCAAACATGCAATATGTCTAATTATGCCTGTGTTAATGTATTTTTGTGAGTTTTACTAGAGACATGTGCTTTTGTAAGGTTTGCAAACAAAAAAATTGTTTTTTACTCAATATGACAGTAATGTTCTTAGAATCCTGAGCTAATGCGTTTGAAGCAATACAAAATAGTTTCAAGCATAACTCCTAAACCACACATGCAATATGTCTAATAATGCCTGTGTTATTGTATTTTTGTGAGTTTTACTAGAGACATGTACTTTTGTATGATTTGCAAACACAAAAAAAATATTTTTTACTCAATATGACAGTAATGTTCTTAGAATCTTGAGATAGCGTTTGAAGCAATAGAAAATGTATTCAAGCATAACTCCTAAACCACTCATGCAATATGTCTAATAATGCCTGTGTTAATGTATTTTTGTGAGTTTTACTAGAGACATGTGCTTTTGTAAGGTATGCAAACACAAAAATCAGTTTTTTACTCAATATGACAGTAATGTTCTTAGAATCCTGAGATAATGCGTTTGAAGCAATAAAACAATTATTTTAAGCACAACTCCTAAATCAAACATGCAATATGTCTAATGATGCCTGTATTAATGTATCTTTGTGAGTTTTACTAGAGACATGTGCTTTTGTAAGGTTTGCAAACACAACAACTAGTTCCTTACTCAATATGACAGTAATGTTCTTACAATCCTGAGATACTGTTTGAAGCAATACAAAATAGTTACAAGCATAAATCCTACACCAAACATGCAATATGTCTAATATCTATGTGAGTTTTACTAAAGACATGTGCTTTTGTAAGGTTTGCAAACACAAAAATGGGTTTTTGACTCAATATGACAGTAATGTTCTTAGAATCCTGAGATAATGCGTTTGAAGCAATAAAAGATAGTTTCAAACATAACTCCTAAACCAAACATGTAATATGTCTAATAATGCCTGTATTAATGTATCTTCGTGAGTTTTACTAGAAACATGTGCTTTTGTAAGGTTTCTGCATTGTGTTTTCAGAAGGTATGGTCTCCAACCTGCGGCGCATTCGTCTCCGCAGCAACAGCACTGGCACGAGACCGTCGTTCCGCAGAGGCGCTTCCAGACGCATCGCCCACCAATTGGAGACACCGGAAAAAGCCAGACCTCCAGCTGGAAGAGTCCCTAAATCGGCATCAGTGTCCGGTCTCTCCCTCATTATTACCCCAGGTGAACACATAATATTGACTTGCACACCATTTGCATTGCACCTAGAACTAGGGATACATGCCAAGTACCGGTATTTTTGGTACCGCTTGGTAATTGCGTCGTCAAAATTCTGGCTATTTATGACACGTGTGCTCTCACATTCATTCAAAGCATAATTAAAGACACCGCGGATCAGCCAATCAGAGAAGAACTTTTAACTCTCCATTTCCGGTGACAAAGTACGCACAGGTAAACAGTATCATAGATTTGCTAAAAACAGAATGTAAACGCGGAAGGTCGTGGAAATTGGCTTAATGTGACTGAGATGCTGTCATTGAGAGAAAAAGGAAATCATGATTACATGGACCGTGTACTTCAGTGGTCCCCAACCACCGGTCCAGGCACCGGTACCGGTCCGTGACGCATTTGCTACCTGACCGCACTGCAAAATTAATTAATTTCTAAACTGCCGCATTCCCTCCAACTTAACTTTGACCTGTCCCACTAAATACACTAATAGGCTTGTTAATAGTTGTATATTACAACCCCTTTGTTATAGTACACGGGATTATAATGGGTTCTTAACCTTTTTGACCTTGCGACCCAACTTTTCCACTACAGAGGAGCCCGGGGACCACTCCAATATTAACTCTTAAATTACCGTATTTCCTTGAATGCCGTCGGGGCGCTAAATAATTTAAAACCTCTTCTCACTCCGGCACTTACCAAAGGCATGTGGTAAAGGCAAGCATGCGCTAATTAATTTAAAACCTCTTCTCACTCCGGCACTTACCAAGGGCATCTGGTAAATTTGGGCCTGCACTTAAAAAATTGAGTGTAATGTAAGGATACCATCATGAAAAGCACATTTAATAAAAAAACTTTATTATGGTCTTACATTTACTTATAAAAGAAGTCCATGCACAGCTCCTTCTGATCAAAAGCATCGATAACTTGTTTATAAAAGTCTTCCTTATCTTTCTTCAGTTTTAAAAGCACCTCTGTCTCGATGGAGATCTTCCTTTATTACCTCCTGCTTCGATTGAAAGTCCAGTTTAGAAAACGGTTTTATTTTAGATATGTAATCCTCCATGTTAAAAGGTCAAGCGAGAGGAAAAAATAAACGATCGCTGCTCACTCTTGCTGCTTGTTGTCACTTCTTCTGCAGCCGAGTAGTCTCAAAAGGGATCACTAGCGCCCTCTACCACCAGGAAGCGGGAGTCATTCAATGACTCATATTTGACACACGCAGCTACGGTATATTAATAAAACATAGCTGCTTACTGTTCTTTTTAGCATATTCAATAGCTTGGACCTTAAATCCTACTGAATAGCTCTTAATCTTCTTCCCTTTATGCGATTCCAAATTATTGAAATCAGCCTCCTCCATTTTGAAAATGATGACAGGTGAAGTGTCACTCGTGACGTGAGGAGTTTGATCCGGCGGAAATTCTAGGCATATGCTGATTTTTTTGCGAAACGAGTTTGACCCGGCGGAAATTCTAGACATGCGCTAATAAAAATAATATTTTGCGAAACGAGTTTGACCCGGCAGTAATTCAAGGCAGGCGCATACTATAT
The DNA here is from genome assembly GCF_033978795.1 of Nerophis ophidion. Classification (NCBI taxonomy): domain Eukaryota; kingdom Metazoa; phylum Chordata; class Actinopteri; order Syngnathiformes; family Syngnathidae; genus Nerophis; species Nerophis ophidion. Next base: position 9,654,342 of record NC_084624.1, on the reverse strand, counting down.
ACGGCAATTTAAGGAAATACGGTAGTCATCTTACTTTTGATTTTGATCATATTCAATATTTATATCTAACTACTTAGTTTACTACCTTGTCAAATGATATAAAGCATGTGTCAATCACAAAGATTATATTATTCATTTAACAAATAAACCTTAGGCTTAGGTCAGACTAATTTGAAAAATAAGTACTTACCAAATAAACAATACATTTACATACAATATGTATTATGTTGTGCTAAAATAAATAAACTAAATTAATTAATAGTAGGGCTTCACGGTGGCAGAGGGGTTAGTGCGTCTGCCTCACAATACGAAGTTCCTGCAGTCCTGGGTTCAAATCCAGGCTCGGGATCTTTCTGTGTGGAGTTTGCATGTTCTCCCCGTGAATGCGTGGGTTCCCTCCGGGTACTCCGGCTTCCTCCCACTTCCAAAGACATGCACCTGGGGATAGGTTGATTGGCAACACTAAATTGGCCCTAGTGTGTGAATGTGAGTGTGAATGTTGTTTGTCTATCTGTGTTGGCCCTGCGATGAGGTGGCGACTTGTCCAGGGTGTACCCCGCCTTCCGCCAGATTGTAGCTGAGATAGGCGCTAGCGCCCCCCGCGACCCCAAAAGGGAATAAGCGGTAGAAAATGGATGGATAATTAATAGTATGTTGCCTTATTAGACTGTCAATAAAATTAAAGTCCATCCATCCATTTCCTACCGCTTATTCCTTTTGGGGTTGCGGGGGGCGCTGGTGCCTATCTCAGCTACAAGTGCAAATGAAAATACAGCTTCACCACTTTAGTCACAATTTTTGCGCTTAAGAAATGTCTCTATGACATTAGCGCTAGATTTCTTGTGAGTCCAGTCCGTTAAGCTTTTCAATCTGACCCGCCAGACATTCCCAAATAATTTTTCTCGGATCTTTAAGATGGAAAGTGTAGCTGCCATAATTATGTGCAGTGATGTATTCTAATGACCGGAAGCCTTTAACGATACAAAGTGTTTCAATGGTTGGAATCTGCGCTTTTGAATAATATTTACTAGTTACTATGGTAAACTAAATTAGTTACTATGGTCATCTAATTTTAAGTCCCAGCAGCTCAGACGAGGATCAAGCAGTGTGGGTGGGGAGTGTTTCCACAGCCTGAAATGTGGGTGACAGACGCGGAATCAATCAATCATTGTTTATTTAGATAGCCCTAAATCACAAGTGTCTCAAAGGGCTGCACAAGCCACAATGACATCCTCGGTTCAGAGCCCAAATAAGGGCAAGGAAAAACTCACAACCCAGTGGGATGTGAATGTGAATGACTATGAGAAAACTTGGAGAGGACTGCAGATGTGGGTGACCCCGCTCCTCAATGAGAGAACGGATGCAATGGACATCGAGTGGATCTAACATAATAATGTGAAAGTCCAGTCCATAGTGGATCTAACATAATAGTGTGAGAGTCCAGTCCATAGTGGATCTAACATAATAATGTGAAAGTCCAGTCCATAGTGGATCTAACATAATAGTGTGAGAGTCCAGTCCATAGTGGAGCTAACATAATAATGTGAGAGTCCAGTCCATAGTGGATCTAACATAATAGTGTGAGAGTCCAGTCCGTAGTGGATCTAACATAATATTGTGAACGTACAGTCCATAGTGGATCTAACATAATATTGTGAAAGTCCAGTCCATAGTGGATCTAACATAATATTGTGAAAGTACAGTCCATAATGGATCTAACATAATATGGTGAAAGTACAGTCCATAGTGGATCTAACATAATATTGTGAAAGTCCAGTCCATAGTGGATCTAACATAATAGTGTGAGAGTCCAGTCCATAGTGGAGCTAACATAATGGCGAGAGTCCAGTCCATAGTGGATCTAACATAATAATGTGAAAGTCCAGTCCATAGTGGATCTAACATAATAGTGTGAGAGTCCAGTCCATAGTGGATCTAACATAATATTGTGAACGTACAGTCCATAGTGGATCTAACATAATATTGTGAAAGTCCAGTCCATAGTGGATCTAACATAATATTGTGAAAGTACAGTCCATAATGGATCTAACATAATATGGTGAAAGTACAGTCCATAGTGGATCTAACATAATATTGTGAAAGTCCAGTCCATAGTGGATCTAACATAATAGTGTGAGAGTCCAGCCCATAGTGGAGCTAATATAATGGCGAGAGTCCAGTCCATAGTGGATCTAACATAATAGTGAGAGTCCAGTCCATAGTGGATCTAACATAATGGTGTGATAGTCCAGTCCATAGTGGATCTAACATAAAAGTGTGAGAGTCCAGTCCATAGTGGATCTAACATAATAGTGAGAGTCCAGTCCATAGTGGATCTAACATAATAGTGTGAAAGTCCAGTCCATAGTGGATCTAACATAATAGTGTGAAAGTCCAGTCCATAGTGGATCTAGCATAATAGTGTGAGACTCCAGTCCATAGTGGATTTAACATAATAGTGAGAGTCCAGTCCGCAGTGGATCTAACATAATAGAGTGAGAGTCCAGTCCATAGTGGATCTAGCATAGTAGTGTGTGAGTCCAGTCCATAGTGGATCTAACATAATAGTGAGAGTGCAGTCCATAATGGATCTAACATAATAGTGTGAGTCCAGTCCATATTGGATCTAACATAATAGTGTGAGAGTGCAGTCCATAGTGGATCTAACATAATAGTGTGAGAGTCCAGTCCATAGTGGATCTAACATAGTAGTGTGAGAGTCCAGTCCATAGTGGATCCAACATAGTGTGAGAGTCCAGTCCATAGTGGATCTAACATAATAGTATGAGAGTCCAGTACATTGTGGATCTAACATAATAGTGAGATAGTCCAGTCCATAGTGGATCTAACATAATAGTGTGAGAGTCCAGTCCATAGTGGATCTAGCATAATAGTGTGAGAGTCCAGTCCATAGTGGATCTAGCATAAGAGTGTGAGAGTCCAGTCCATAGTGGATCTGACATAATAGTGTGAGAGTCCAGTCCATAGTGGATCTAACATAATAGTGAGAGTGCAGTCCATAGTGGATCTAACATAATAGTGTGAGAGTCCAGTCCATAGTGGATCTAGCATAAGAGTGTGAGAGTCCAGTCCATAGTGGATCTGACATAATAGTGTGAGAGTCCAGTCCATAGTGGATCTAACATAATAGTGAGAGTGCAGTCCATAATGGATCTAACATAATAGTGTGAGTCCAGTCCATAATGGATCTAACATAATAGTGTGAGATTCCAGTCCATAGTGGATCTAACATAATGGTGTGATAGTCCACTCCATAGTGGATCTAACATAATAGTGAGAGTCCAGTCCACAGTGGATCTAACATAATAGTGAGAGTGCAGTCCATAATGGATCTAACATAATAGTGTGAGTCCAGTCCATAGTGGATCTAACATAATAGTGTAAGAGTGCAATCCATAGTGGATCTAACATAATAGTGAGAGTGCAGTCCATAATGGATCTAACATAATAGTGTGAGTCCAGTCCATATTGGATCTAACATAATAGTGTGAGAGTGCAGTCCATAGTGGATCTAACATAATAGTGTGAGAGTCCAGTCCATAGTGGATCTAACATAGTAGTGTGAGAGTCCAGTCCATAGTGGATCCAACATAGTGTGAGAGTCCAGTCCATAGTGGATCTAACATAATAGTATGAGAGTCCAGTACATTGTGGATCTAACATAATAGTGAGATAGTCCAGTCCATAGTGGATCTAACATAATAGTGTGAGAGTCCAGTCCATAGTGGATCTAGCATAATAGTGTGAGAGTCCAGTCCATAGTGGATCTAGCATAAGAGTGTGAGAGTCCAGTCCATAGTGGATCTGACATAATAGTGTGAGAGTCCAGTCCATAGTGGATCTAACATAATAGTGAGAGTGCAGTCCATAGTGGATCTAACATAATAGTGTGAGAGTCCAGTCCATAGTGGATCTAGCATAAGAGTGTGAGAGTCCAGTCCATAGTGGATCTGACATAATAGTGTGAGAGTCCAGTCCATAGTGGATCTAACATAATAGTGAGAGTGCAGTCCATAATGGATCTAACATAATAGTGTGAGTCCAGTCCATAATGGATCTAACATAATAGTGTGAGATTCCAGTCCATAGTGGATCTAACATAATGGTGTGATAGTCCACTCCATAGTGGATCTAACATAATAGTGAGAGTCCAGTCCACAGTGGGTCTAACATAATAGTGAGAGTGCAGTCCATAATGGATCTAACATAATAGTGTGAGTCCAGTCCATAGTGGATCTAACATAATAGTGTAAGAGTGCAATCCATAGTGGATCTAACATAATAGTGAGAGTGCAGTCCATAATGGATCTAACATAATAGTGTGAGTCCAGTACATAATGGATCTAACATAATAGTGTGAGAGTCCAGTCCATAGTGGATCTAACATAATGGTGTGATAGTCCAGTCCATAGTGGATCTAACATAATAGTGTGAGAGTCCAGTCCATAGTGGAGCTAGCATAATAGTGTGAAAGTCCAGTCCATAGTGGATCTAACATAATAGTGAGAGTCCAGTCCATAGTGGATCTAACATAATAGTGTGAGAGTCCAGTCCATAGTGGATCTAACATAATAGTGTGAGAGTCCAGTCCATAGTGGATCTAACATAATAGTGTGAGTCCAGTCCATAGTGGATCTAGCATAATAGTGTGAAAGTCCAGTCCATAGTGGAGCTAATATAATAGTGTGAGAGTCCACTCCATAGTGGATCTAACATAATAGTGAGAGTCCAGTCCACAGTGGATCTAACATAATAGTGTGAAAGTCCAGTCCATAGTGGATCTAACATAATAGTGAGAGTCCAGTCCATAGTGGATCTAACATAATAGTGTGAGAGTCCAGTCCATAGTGGATCTAACATAATAGTGTGAGTCCAGTCCATAGTGGATCTAGCATAATAGTGTGAAAGTCCAGTCCATAGTGGAGCTAATATAATAGTGTGAGAGTCCACTCCATAGTGGATCTAACATAATAGTGAGAGTCCAGTCCACAGTGGATCTAACATAATAGTGTGAAAGTCCAGTCCATAGTGGAGCTAGCATAATAGTGTGAAAGTCCAGTCCATAGTGGATCTAACATAATAGTGTGAGAGGCCAGTCCATAGTGGATCTAACATAATTGTGTGAGTCCAGTCCATAGTGGAGCTAGTATAATAGTGTGAGAGTCCACTCCATAGTGGATCTAACATAATAGTGTGAGAGTCCAGTCCATAGTGGATCTAACATAATAGTGTGAGAGTCCAGTCCATTGTGGATCTAACATAATGGTGTGAGAGTCCAGTCCATAGTGGATCTAACATAACAGTGTGAGAGTCCAGTCCATAGTGGATCTAACATAATGGTGTGAGAGTCCAGTCCATAGTGGATCTAACATAATAGTGTGAGAGTCCAGTCCATTGTGGATCTAACATAATGGTGTGAGAGTCCAGTCCATAGTGGATCTAACATAATAGTGTGAGAGTCCAGTCCATAGTGGATCTAACACAAAAGTGTGAGAGTCCAGTCCATAGTGGATCTAACATAATTGTGTGAAAGTCCATTGCCCTTCTACAGTCTGTTGAGAGTCAATTAATACAATAACTATGCAACCTAAGTCATTTTCAGGTTTTTGTTTTTTTACAATCAATCAATGCTAACATTTCCATCGGGTTTAGAATAAATGATCCTGGTTTTGTAGTCCTTCCATTTCGTCAGCCCAGATGCATACTGTCCATAACATGTCCTTGTTTACCATCCTCCCCTCACAGATGACTCAGCGGGCCCTCCTTCCAGCCCCAAGTCCTCTCTATCGCTGTCGTCCAACCCCTCGTCCAGAGACTCCTCCCCCAGCCGGGATCTTTCCATCAACATCAGCTGCCTCCGGCCTCCGGTCGTCATCCACAGCTCTGGGAAGAGGTTTGGCTTCGCTTTGCGAGCAATCCGAGTCTACATGGGAGACAGCGACGTCTACACAGTCCACCACATGGTCTGGGTATGTCGCGGAAAGTACGCAGGGACTTGAGAAACAATAATTATACTGAGGTCGAACTCAAGTCAGCTCTGTTTTTCTGTTGATGTTGGCGTTCATTTGGACTTGCATAATCATCGTCAGCATTACTCTTTTATTACGACGGACAAGATGACTGTTTCCACGCGTTCTGACACAAGCGTGTGTGTGTGTGTGTGTGTGTGTGTGTTCAGTGTGTGGAGGAGGGCAGCCCGGCACATGAGGCAGGATTGCGAACCGGTGACCTCATCACTCACGTCAACGGGGAGTCTGTCCAGGGACTTGTCCACACTGAGGTGGTGGAGCTTCTTCTTAAGGTAAGAAAGGAAGTACTATTGGGTCTTTTCCTCCTGTCCTGAGACACATTACCCTCTGGCAGATTTTGGCGGATTACCCAAAAATTGTACTCAAATAAGAGAAGCGTGGCTTTAGAATAAGATGACTCAAGTCAATCGATGTTTACTTATATAGGCCTAAATCACGAGTGTCTCAAAGGGCTGCACAAGCCACAACGACATCCTCGGCTCAGATCCCACATCAGGGCAACGGAAAAACTCAACCCAATGGGGCAATGATAAACCTTGGAGGGGACCACATATGTGGGGACGTCGAGCGGATCTATTGTGAGAGTCCAGTCCATAGCGGATCTAGCATAATAGTGTGGGAGTCCAGTCCATATTGGATCTAACATAATAGTGAGAGTCCAGTCCATAGTGGATCTAACATAATAGTGAGAGTCCAGTCCAAAGTGGATTTAACATAATATTGTGAGAGTCCAGTCCATAGTGGATCTAACATATTCGTGAGAGAGTCCAGTCCATAGTGGATCTAACATAATAGTGAGAGTCCAGTCCATAGTGGATCTAACATAATAGTGAGAGTCCAGTCCAAAGTGGATTTAACATAATATTGTGAGAGTCCAGTCCATAGTGGATCTAACATAATAGTGAGAGAGTCCAGTCCATAGCAGATCTAGCACAATAGTGTGAGAGTCCAGTCCATAGTGGATCCAACATAATAGTGAGAGTCCAGTCCATAGTGGATCTAACATAATAGTGTGAGAGTCCAGCCCATAGTGGATCCAACATAATGGTGAGAGTCCAGTCCATAGTGGATCTAACATAATAGTGTGAGAGTCCAGCCCATAGTGGATTTAACATAATAGTGAGAGTCCAGTCCATAGTGGATCAAACATAATAGTGAGAGTCCAGTCCATAGTGGATCTAGCATAATAGGGAGAGTCCAGTCCATAGTGGATCTAACATAATAGTGTGAGAGTCCAGTCCATAGTGGATCTAACATTATAGTGTGACAGTCCAGTCCATAGTGGATCAAACATAATAGTGAGAGTCCAGTCCATAGTGGATCTAACATAAAAGTGAGAGTCCAGTCCATAGTGGATCAAACATACTAGTGAGAGTCCAGTCCATAGTGGATCTAACATAATAGTGAGAGTCTAGTCTATAGTGGATCTAACATAATAGTGAGAGTCCAGTCCATAGTGGATCTAACATAATAGTGTGAGAGTCCAGTCCATAGTGGATCCAACATAATAGTGAGAGTCTAGTCCATAGTGGCTCTAACATAATAGTGAGAGTCCAGTCCATAGTGGATCTAACGTAAAAGTGAGAGTCCAGTCCATAGTGGATCTAGCATAATAGTGTGAGAGTCCAGTCCATAGTGGACCTAACATAATAGTGAGAGTCCAGTCCATAGTGGATCTAACATAATAGTGTGAGAGTCCAGTCCATAGTGGATCCAACATAATAGTTAAAGTCCAGTCCATAGTGGATCTAACATAAAGGTGAGAGTCCAGTCCATAGTGGATCAAACATAATAGTGTGAGAGTCCAGTCCTTAGTGGATCTAAAATAATAGTGAGAGTCCAGTCCATATTGGATCTAAAATAATAGTGAGAGTCCAGTCCATATTGGATCTAACATAATATTGTGAGAGTCCAGTCCATAGTGGATTTAACATAATTGTGAGAGTCCAGTCCATAGTGGATTTAACATAATTGTGAGAGTCCAGTCCATAGTGGATCTAACATAATAGTGTGAGAGTCCAGTCCTTAGTGGATCTAAAATAATAGTGAGAGTCCAGTCCATATTGGATCTAAAATAATAGTGAGAGTCCAGTCCATATTGGATCTAAAATAATAGTGAGAGTCCAGTCCATATTGGATCTAACATAATATTGTGAGAGTCCAGTCCATAGTGAATTTAACATAATTGTGAGAGTCCAGTCCATAGTGGATCTAACATATTCGTGAGAGAGTCCAGTCCATAGTGGATCTAACATAATAGTGAGAGAGTCCAGTCCTTAGTGGATCTAAAATAATAGTGAGAGTCCAGTCCATATTGGATCTAAAATAATATTGTGAGAGTCCAGTCCATAGTGGATCCAACACAATAGTGAGAGTCCAGTCTATAGTGGATCATAGCATAATATTGTGAGAGTCCAGTCCGTAGTGGATCTAACATAATAGTGAGAGTCCAGTCCATAGTGGATCTAACATAAAAGTGAGAGTCCAGTCCATAGTGGATCAAACATAATAGTGAGAGTCCAGTCCATAGTGGATCTAGCATAATAGGGAGAGTCCAGTCCATAGTGGATCTAACGTAATAGTGAGAGTCCAGTCCATAGTGGATCTAACATAATAGTGTGAGAGTCCAATCCATAGTGGATCTAACATAAAAGTGAGAGTCCAGTCCATAGTGGATCAAACATAATAGTGAGAGTCCAGTCCATAGTGGATCAAACATACTAGTGAGAGTCCAGTCCATAGTGGATCTAACATAAGAGTGAGAGTCTAGTCCATAGTGGATCTAACATAATAGTGAGAGTCCAGTCCATAGTGGATCTAACATAATAGTGTGAGAGTCCAGTCCATAGTGGATCTAACATAATAGTGAGAGTCTAGTCCATAGTGGCTCTAACATAATAGTGAGAGTCCAGTCCATAGTGGATCTAACGTAAAAGTGAGAGTCCAGTCCATAGTGGATCTAGCATAATAGTGTGAGAGCCCAGTCCATAGTGGACCTAACATAATAGTGAGAGTCCAGTCCATAGTGGATCTAACATAATAGTGTGAGAGTCCAGTCCATAATGGATCCAACATAATAGTTAAAGTCCAGTCCATAGTGGATCTAACATAAAAGTGAGAGTCCAGTACATAGTGGATCAAACATAATAGTGTGAGAGTCCAGTCCTTAGTGGATCTAAAATAATAGTGAGAGTCCAGTCCATATTGGATCTAACATAATATTGTGAGAGTCCAGTCCATAGTGGATTTAACATAATTGTGAGAGTCCAGTCCATAGTGGATTTAACATAATTGTGAGAGTCCAGTCCATAGTGGATCTAACATAATAGTGTGAAAGTCCAGTCCTTAGTGGATCTAAAATAATAGTGAGAGTCCAGTCCTTATTGGATCTAAAATAATAGTGAGAGTCCAGTCCATATTGGATCTAACATATTCGTGAGAGAGTCCAGTCCATAGTGGATCTAACATAATAGTGAGAGAGTCCAGTCCTTAGTGGATCTAAAATAATAGTGAGAGTCCAGTCCATATTGGATCTAAAATAATAGTGAGAGTCCAGTCCATATTGGATCTAACATAACATTGTGAGAGTCCAGTCCATAGTGGATCTAACATAATAGTGAGAGTCCAGTCTATAGTGGATCTAACACAATAGTGAGAGTCCAGTCTATAGTGGATCATAGCATAATATTGTGAGAGTCCAGTCCATAGTGGATCTAACATAATAGTGAGAGCCCAGTCCATAGTGGATCTAACATAAAAGTGAGAGTCCAGTCCATAGTGGATCAAACATAATAGTGAGAGTCCAGTCCATAGTGGATCTAGCATAATAGGGAGAGTCCAGTCCATAGTGGATCTAACGTAATAGTGAGAGTCCAGTCCATAGTGGATCTAACATAATAGTGTGAGAGTCCAGTCCATAGTGGATCTAACATAATAGTGTGACAGTCCAGTCCATAGTGGATCTAACATAAAAGTGAGAGTCCAGTCCATAGTGGATCTAACATAATAGTGTGAGAGTCCAGTCCATAGTGGATCCAACATAATAGTTAGAGTCCAGTCCATAGTGGACCTAACATAAAAGTGAGAGTCCAGTCCATAGTGGATCAAACATAATAGTGTGAGAGTCCAGTCCATAGTGGATTTAACATAATTGTGAGAGTCCAGTCCATAGTGGATCCAACATAATAGTGTGAGAGTCCAGTCCATAGTGTTTGATGAGCATTCCTCAACTTTATCAGTATTTATTGCCACCTTTCCCAACTTCTTTGTCACGTGTTGCTGGCATCAAATTCTAAAGTTAATAATGATTATTTGCAAAAAAAATGTTTATCAGTTTGAACATCAAATATGTTGTCTTTGTAGCATATTTAACTGAATATGGGTTGAAAAGGATTTGCAAATCATTGTATTCCGTTTATATTTACATCTAACACAATTTCCCAACTCATATGAAGACAGGGTTTGTACATCATCACACATAGACAATACAAGCTCTAGTTCACATCTGTCATCATTTCTTAAAAACAACCATGATTTTTGCAGACACACCTCACAACTTACAACAACATTTTCTCATGTGTCAAAATAATACACATCAAGTTGACATCAAATGTAGCGCGTTACTACCCACTTCTGCACTCTGGCCTGGAAATCTGAGTCGTAGTTGATCAAAATGCACTATTTTTAACAGAGTGGCACCCGGGTGACCCTGCAGACTACTGCTTTGGAGAACACTTCCATCAAGGTGGGTCCTGCCCGGAAGACCAGCTACAAGGCTAAGATGGCCCGGCGTAGCAAGAAGAGCAAGAGGAGAGACGGGCAGGACAGGTACACAAGCATTTCCATTTAGTAGATTGATCAATATTCATACTTGCCAACCCTCCTGGATATTCCGAGAGACTCCCGAAATTGAGTGCCTCTCCCGAAAACCTCCCGGGACAAATTTTCTCCCAAAAATCTCACGAAATTCAGGCGGAGCTGGAGGCCACGCCCCCTCCAGCTCCATGCGGACCTGAGTGAGGACAGCCTGTTTTAACGTCCGCTTTCCCACAATATAAACAGCGTGTCTGCCCAATGACGTTATAACTGTAGAATGATTGAGGGCGAGTTCTTGGTTTCTTTATGTGGGTTTATTGTTAGGCAGTTTCATTAACGTCCTCCCAGCGCGGTAGGGGCGGCATGGCGTAGTGCAGGGGTGCCCATTACGTCGATCGCGAGCTACTAGTCGACAGCGGGGGGAGTGTCAGTCGATCTCCAGCCAGGCTTTGAAAAAAAATAGACCTAAAAATTAGTGATCATCAATCTTCACCAAGACGTCACTTAAATGACATTCACGGTACCGGAGGGTCTTGTGAGATGACGCTGGCTGCTGCAAGATCATTATTATGAAAATATGACCGAGAGGAAGGCGAGAAACACTTTTTATTTCAACAGACTCTCGCGCCGTACCTTCCGTCAAAACTCTAAAGGCCGACTGCACATTTCCTATCTTCACAATAAAAGCCCTGCTTCATGCTGCCTGCGCTAACTAAATACAGAGTCTCGGAAAACTGGCGTGCACAAGCGATCCCTCAGAAAGCTGGCGTGCACATCACTTGTGCACGCCAGCTTTCCGAGACTCCTATTTAGTTAGCGCAGGCAGCATGAAGCAGGGCTTTTATTGTGAAGATAGGAAATGTGCAGTCGGCCTTTAGAGTTTTGACGGAAGGGACGGCGCGAAAGTCTGTTGATATAAAAATTGTTTCTCGCCTTCCTCTCTGTCAGTTTTTCATAATAATGAACTGGCAGCAGCCAGCGTCATCTCACAAGACCCCTCGGGTGCCGTGAATGTCAATCAAGCAAGCTACGGAATTTTCCGCCAATGTTTTTCTTGTAAAGTGTATGGAAGCTGGATGAATTAGATGCCAAAAACCAACCACTTTCATGTGGTATTGTACAGAAAGGACAACTTTTTTTCTCCTCCATTTGAAAATGTGGGCGTTATCATCATTACTGTCTGATTCCAATCAATGCAAGTCATCAGAATCAGGTAATACACCAACTTATATTCTTGTCTTTGTGAAAGAAAGACATCTATATGTGTTACACATGCTTGTATTATCATTAAACACATTTAACTTGTTTACAAAAATGTCGCTTTCATAAATAAATAAATATAAATGATATATATAAATGAGGTAGATCCCCTCGAGTTGGTCAATTGAAAAGTAGCTCGCCTGCAGAAAAAGTGTGGGCACCCCTGGCGTAGTGGCTAGAGCGGCCGGCCAGATACCTGAGGGTTGCAGGTTCGCTTCCCACCTATTGACATCCCAAAAAATTGCTGCCGTTGTGTCCTTGGGCAGGACACTACACCCTTTCTCCTGGTGTCGTTCACACTGGTGAATTAATGTTGAATGAATGCTAGGTGGTGGTCGGAAGGGCCGTAGGCGCAAACTGACAGCCACGCTTCCTTCAGTGTACCCCAGGGCAGCTGTGGCTACTGATGTAGCTTACCACCACCAGGTGTGAATGAATGTTGAGTCCCACTTCTCTGTGAGCGCTTTGAATGTTTAGAAAGGCGCGATATAAATCTAAGTTATTATTATTATTATTATTATTAACAACACACAACAACAGCAGTCCCGTTTTCTTCTACCGTAAAGCAGTTTGTATGCCGTAAACAGCAATGTTGTGACACTCGTAGACAGGACAATACTGCCATCTACTGTACATGCACCACAACACCTCCAGGCAACTTCAACCCTTTACTCATACCCTCCTCCATTCACATCCCATCTCCCCGGATTGTAAATAACCTAATGTAAATAATGGAATGTATTTCTAATATATATACTTGTTCTTATGCTATCTGAACTCACTATGTTCTCTGCTGGCTGTACATATCCTACCTAATAAGACCTACACTGTTTCAATCTCCACATTTCTCTGTTGATGCAATTGTTGATGACTGAAGTACTGATATCAACCAAAGCTTCTCATCCCACCCGCCGGATTGCAAATAATGTAAATAATTCAATGCATATGCTATGATGATTAACTTGTATGATGACTGTATTATGCTGATAGTATATATTTGTACCATGAATTGATTAACGTGGACCCCGACTTAAACAAGTTGAAAAACTTATCCGGGTGTTACTATTTAGTGGTCAATTGTACGGAATATGTTGTGCAGTCTACTAATAAAAGTTTCAATCAATCAATCATGCATATGTGACAATAACATCTACGGCTTTTAGAGAGTGCAGTGCACAACTGTGCACACAACAGCCGTAAATATACTCCTCCCCTCTTAACCACGCCCCCAACCCAGTCCCACCCCTACCACGCCCCCCACCTCCCGAAATCGGAGGTCTCAAGGTTGGCAAGTATGTCAATATTGCAACTCCTAAGAAACTTTTAGTGGTTTTGTTTTCTTTCACTGCAGCCGGCGCCGGAGCATCTTGAAGAAGCTGTCTAAACACACGCCTCCTCCGCCCATGCAAAGCAGTCGCAGCTTCTCGTCCGGGTTCCACCAGTCATCCAGTGACAGCCTCTCTGGCTCCCCCACACAGTCCATCTCCCCCGGGCCCTCCACGCCCTGCCGCTCCCCCGCTCCCGACCACTCCGGAGGTGAGACAGAATGCTGTACCCGAAACAAAATTCAAACACAAATTTTTTTCAGTCGTGTGCGACTCACTGCAAAAAGTCAGTGTTCAAATACAAGAAAAAAAATACAAAATTAGGGGTATTTTACTTGAACTAAGGAAAATTATCTGCCAATAGAAGAAGAAAATGTGACTTGTCAAGACTTTCCAAAACAAGTAAAATTAGCTGACCTCAATGGACCCCAAAATACCTTAATATAAGTATATTCTCGCTGAAAACTAGTGCGCTTTTCTTGGTAGGAAATTTTTTTTTGACCTTTTTGCTCAATATGTTGAAAAATATTCTTAAAGGGGAACATTATCATAATTTCAAAAGGGTTAAAAACAATAAAAATCAGTTCCCAGTTGCTTGTTGTATTTTTTGAAGTTTTTTCAAAATTTTACTGGTCTCGGAATATCCCTAAATAAAGCTTTAAAGTGCCTTATTTTCGGCTCTCTGCGAAGACACTGTCCATTTCCCTGTGATATCACACAGTGCTGCCAATGTAAACAAACAATGGGAATACCACAGCAAGATATAGTGACATTATCTCGGATTCAAACTTGGATTTCAGCGACTTAAGCGATTCAACAGATTACGCATGTATTGAAACAGATGATTGGAGTATGAAAGTATTGAAGAAGAAACTGAAGCTATTGAGCGAATAGCTATTGACGCTATTCATAGCCATAGCATGGCCGAATAGCTGCGTTAGCATCGCCGGTAAAATGTGCGGACCAAACGATCAGGACTTTCGCATTTCATGACACTGGAGCAACTTAAATCTGTCGATTGGTAAGTGTTTTTTTCGCAATAAATGTGGGTGGAAGGAAAGGTAATATAGTTGCAAATGCATTTGCAGGTTATCCATACATCTCTGTGCCATGTCTACTTTAGCATCGCCGGTAAAATGTGGAGACACTCCAGCATATTCAATGGGGGTCTGGCGGCAGACACTTTCGCATCTTGAGGCCAGTGGTGCAACTTGAATCCCTCCCTGTTAGTGTTGTTACACCCTCCGACAACACACCGACGAGGCATGATGTCTCCAAGGTTCCAAAAAATAGTCAAAAAAACGGAAAATAACAGAGCTGAGGCCCGGTGTAGGTAATGTGTTGAAAATGAAAATGGTGGGTGTGTTACCTCGGCGACGTCACGTTCTGACGTCATTGCCTCCATCGTGATAAACAGAAAGGTGTTTAATTTGCCAAAATTCACCCATTTAGAGTTTGGAAATCGGTTAAAAAAATAGATGGTCTTTTTTCTGCACCATCAAGGTATATATTGACGCTTACATAGGTCTGGTGATAATGTTCCCCTTTAATGAAGTAAATGCTAGTCTTGACATAATGATATGCGCTCAGCATTACATTTCTTGAAACCAGCAAATTTATACTAAAAACTAATTTATTGTTCTTAATGGAAAGGCAACAAGGCAAGCGCTTGTTACTGTCAGGGTCTCCTGGCCGCTCAGGCAAATCACATGGTCTGAAAATGCATTTTGCCATCGACAACATGACAGTATCGCGCCAAGTGTGTGCTCTTTCAGTCAATTAGTGCGCAAGGAATATCAATCAATCTATGTTTATTTACATAGCCCTAAATCACAAGTGTCTCAAAGGACTGCACAAGCCACAACGACATCCTCGGTTTAGATCCCACATCAGGGCAAGGAAAAACTCAAACAAGTGGGATGACAATGAGAAACCTTGGAGAGGACCCCCCCCCCTCTAGAGGAGACCGGTGCAATGGACGTCGAGTGGGTCTAGCATAATATTGTGAAAGTCCAGTCCATAGTGGCTCTAACATAATAGTGTCAGAGTCCAGTCCATAGTGGATCTAACATAATAGTGAGACTCCAGTCCATAGTGGATCTAACATAATATTGCCAGAGTCCAGTCCATAGTTGCTCTAACGTAATAGTGAGACTCCAGTCCATAGTGGATCTAACATAATAGTGTGAGAGTCCACTCCATAGTGGATCCAACATAATATTGTGAAAGTCCAGTCCGTAGTGGATCTAACATATTAGTATGATAGTACAGTCCATAGTGGATCTAACATAATAGTGTGAGAGTCCACTCCATAGTGGATCTAACATAATATTGTGAAAGTCCAGTCCATAGTGGATCTAACATAATAGTGTGAAAGTCCAGTCCATAGTGGATCTAATATAATAGTGTTAAAGTCCAGTCCATAGTGGATCTAACATAATAGTGTTAAAGTCCAGTCCATAGTGGATCTAACATAATAGTGTTAAAGTCCAGTCCATAGTGGATCTAACATAATAGTGTGAAAGTCCAGTCCGTAGTGGATCTAACATAATAGTGAGAGTCCAGTCCATAGTGGATCTAACATAATAGTGAGAGTCCAGTCCATAGTGGATCTGACATAATAGTGAGAGTCCAGTCCATAGTGGATCCAACATAATAGTGTGAGAGTCCAGTCCATAGTGGATCTAACATAATAGTGTGAAAGTCCAGTCCGTAGTGGATCTAACATAATAGTGAGAGTCCAGTCCATAGTGGATCTAACATAATAGTGTGAAAGTCCAGTCCGTAGTGGATCTAACATAATAGTGAGAGTCCAGTCCATAGTGGATCTAACATAATAGTGAAAGTCCAGTCCATAGTGGATCTAACACAATAGTGAGAGTCCAGTCCATAGTGGATCTAGCATAATAGTGAGAGTCCAGTCCATAGTGGATCCAGCATAATAGTGAGAGTCCAGTCCATAGTGGATCTAACATATTAGTGAGAGTCCAGTCCATAGTGGATGTAACATAATAGAAAACGCTCTATAGCCCGCAGACTTTTTTTGGGCTCTGGGAATCACTAATAAACCGGAGTTCTTTGAACGCAGATTTCTCGCCGGGATATATGGTACAATACAATCGCAAGATAGGATGGAGCTAGACTGTGTAGTATTTTATACGGAAGTAGTAAAACCTTAGAGTCACATCTTAAGTGCGCAGGTGGGCCAGTATGGGTATATATATATATATATATATGTATATATATATATATATATATATATATATATATATATATATATATATGTATATATATATATATACATATATATATATATAGATAGTTATAGGTATATATGTATATAAAGATATATACAGTATAGGCGTAATATGATCAAACTTTCTTGTTCTTGTCAAAAGTCTTATAGCCGCATTTTGTACCAACTATAATCTTTTAATGCTCGACCTAGGGAGACCCCAAAATAACACATTACAGTAATCGAGACGTATCGGACGCATGAATAATGATCTCAGCACAATAATAGTAATATTATGACCACATATGATGACAGTAAGTCTTTGCTGTCGTCCAGCATTTTGTTTTTGTTCACTTTGCAGCCACTTCAGTTTTAGTTTGATTCTGCCTAGCCTTCCCTAAGCTTCATTGCCTTTTCTTAGGGGCACTTGCCTTTTTTTTATTTTTAGTTTAAGCATTAGACACCTTTTTACCTGCACGCTGCATCCCGCTGTTTCCGACATCCACAAAACAATTAGCTACCGGCTGCCACTTACTGATATGGAAGAGTATTACAGGGTCACTCTGCCGAGCTCTGGACAGCACCGACACTCAACAACAACACATCATTTGCAGACTATGATTAAAATATTATTAACAGGTGAAATTAAATCTTCTCCCAGGGCACACCAGACTGTATCTGGCGGCACAGTGGTTGAAAAACACTGGCCTATTCAGGATAAAGTTGTTCAACTGTGTCTTTGTCCGTACAGATTCCAGTTCCTCTCCGTGCTCCAGCTCCCCCAACTCGCCAGTCCCCCAGGCCCGTCCCAGCTCCCTTCACGTCCTGGGCCGCTACACCAAGGCGGGTCGCTGCAAGTCCACCAGCAGCATCCCTCCCTCGCCGCTGGCCTGCATCCCGCCCCCTCAGCCTCTGTCTCCTCAGTGCTCGCCCTCCTGCCTCCCCAGCCACCCCAGGTCCCTGCAGGGGTTCCACGGTAAGACACTGTCCCCTCCCACTATTGCCCGTCACTCCGTGCGTCCCCGCAGTGCCGAGCCGCCGCGCTCGCCGCTCCTCAAGAGGGTGCAGTCGGCGGAGAGGCTGACCGGCGAGAAAGCGACGGGCGGCTACCACGGCGACAGGAAGGCCTACAGCACGCGCCGCCACACCCTGGAGGTGCCTCTGTCCGAGGGCGAAGACGTGGAAGAGGACAGCGCCACAGGGTTCGTATGCGTCGGTGAACACGGCCGCCAAGGACTGTGCGTGGGCGGAGCTTCTTCTTCCTCCCCGCAACACCGCGGCAACCATCACTCCAACGAGGTGGTCGTCATGAGGAAGCTGGCCCTGTCGGAGCGCCGGGACTCCTTCAAGAAACAGGAGGCCGTGCAAGAAGTCAGCTTTGACGATTTGGACGAGAGGGAGGCCACGCCCGGCCCCAAGCTGCCTGTCACTCAATCCAAGGCGTTCAAGGCGTCCTGGCTCGACCCCGATCCCAAGCTGCAGGGGAAAGCGTCGCAGGATAAGGCGGCACCACCGAAGGTCAAGTCCAAAGATAAAGAAGGATCTAGTCACTTAAAGTGATTCAAGAGGAACTGCACTTTTTTAGAATGTTGCCCATCCTTCACAATCCTTATGAACACATTTTTATTCAGTTTTTAATGTATTTGAACTTGAAATGTGATCAAAAGTCCGCTTACAATGAATCCAATGTTAGTCGCGCTATTCTGCCTATAGAGTCCTTCAAAAAACATCCAACACCTACATTAAGGCTTTATATACATGATGTAAGTATATACTGTATGTCATGTAGTAACATTCATAATAACATGTAATATATACATGATGTAAGTATACATATAATGTAGTAACATTCATAACATGTAATATATACATAATGTAAGTATACATATAATGTAGTAACATTCATAATAACATGTAATACATACATGATGTAAGTATACATATAATGTAGTAACATTCATAATATGTAATATATACATGATGTAAGTATATACTGTATGTCATGTAGTAACATTCATAGTAACATGTAATATATACATGATGTAACTATACATATAATGTAGTAACATTCATAATTTCATGTAATATAAATATATATTATATAGTATTGTTTTATGAATGTTACTATTCATTCATAATATCATGTAGCATAAATATATATTATATGTATATTACATATTATGAATGTTACTACATTATATGTATAAGTACATTATGTATATATTACATGTTATTATGAATGTTACTAGATACTACATATATACTTACATCATGTATATATTACATGTTACTACATTATATGCATACTTACATCATGTATATATTACATATTATTATGAATGTTAATACATTATATGTGTACTTACATCATGTATACATCACATCTTATTACAAATTTTACTACATTATATGTATACATCATGTATATATTAAATGTTATTATTAAGGTTACTACATTACATATATACTTACACCATGTATATATTACATGATATTATGATTGTTACTACATTCCATATATACTTACGTTATAAATTATAATGTAGGTATATATGGAATGTAGTACTACGTGATGTAAGTATGCATATATTGTAGTAAATTTATAATAACATGTAATATATACTTGATGTAAGTATATATTTAATGGAGTATTTTTTTCATATTTAATACATACTTGATGTCAGTATATATGTAATGTAGTAACATTCATAATAACACGCAATATATACATGATGTAAGTATATATGTAGTATCTAGTAACATTCATAATAACATGTAATATATACTTGATGTAAGTATATATTTAATAGAATATTTTTTTAAAATATTTAATACATACATGATGTCAGTATATATGTAATGTAGTAACATTCATAATAACACGCAATATATTCATGATGTAAGTATATATGTAGTATCTAGTAACATTCATAATAACATGTAATATATACATTATGTAAGTATACATATAATGTAGTAACATTCATAATAACATGTAATATATACTTGATGTAAGTATATATTTAATAGAGTATTTTTTTATATTTAATATATACATGATGTATGTATATACGTAATATCTAGTAACATTCATAATAACATGTAATACATACATGATGTATGTATACATATAATATAATAACATTCATAATAACATGTAATATATACATGATGTAAGTATATGTCATGTAGTAACATTCATAATAACATGTACTATATACATGATGTAAGTATACATATAATGTAGTAACATTCATAATAACATGTAATACATACACGGTGTAAGTACACATATGATGTAGTAACATAATAGCATGTAATATATACACGGTGCAAGTATACATTTAATATCATATACATGATATTACATGTATATACATCCATGATGTAAGTTTTTGTCATGTCATGTTACTTAATGTCATATAGTAACATTCATAATAACATTTAATACTTACCTATTTTGATCATTTTAATCCTGAAAACGCATCGCAGCGTTTGCTTTTTCCTTCAACGACATCACATATTATTACTCACTGCAGACTTCGTGAGAGCAAACACAAACTTAATAAAACATCACTTACTGTACAAGGTCTGCTGTCATTAGGATGCCCACTGCTAGGTTGTTCATGTATTCCCGTTTAGATGAATGACTCATAATACTCCCAAAGAAAAAAGGGAGGGTCACACCCAAGCATCTGTTCGGGTCTAAATTGGATGCCAAAGTTGACCAACTTGTTGGATTATGTCGATGGCGGTGACGTCAACAAAGTGGCTAGTTAGTGTTTATAATAACAATATAACTAATACTTCTTTATAGTCAAGTCACCAAATGTAAATGTAGTATTATTAGCGCTATATGACTGTTTTTTTAGAGGGTTTTATGGGTGGAATAGAGGACTTGTTGGCTCCGCTTTTATTTACAAAGGAGAATGCATTAAAAAAAATACATACACCTCTCATAATGATTGTGAAGAATGGGCAAAATTCCCTCCAAAAAAGTGCAGTTAACTTTTACGGTTTTGGAGACGTCTGCTGCCGAGTGGAAGGGCAAGCTTGAAGATGAAAGTAACATTGTTCACACCCAGGCGACTGCCCGTCTTCACTCTTTTCTTTTGAAATGTAAATATTCCTGCTTTTACATGCCTATTTATAAATATATACTCCTTGGCTTGTTGGTGGCCACCTTAGATGTGTTGACGGTGCTCAAAAAGCGTGGAAAACGCCAACGATGTGCGGTTCAGGATTGAAGTTGTTTTAGCCTTAAGTTGCCTTTATAGAAGGTTTCAAATGCATTTTGTGTCGCCTCTCAGAGGAAATCTTTGACAGCCATTACTGCTCGACATGATCACATTTGGAAGAACAACATTGGTACCAAAGCAAGGTCAGCCATAGACTGACTCTCTCGCTTTCTCATACAGTATATATATATATATTTTTTTACACAAACATATATATCTACACACATACATATATATATATGTATATAAATACACATATATATATATACATATGTATGTATATATCTGTGTGTATATATATTTGTGTGTATATGTATATGTAGATACATATACACATATGTAAATGTGTATATACATGTATATATCCATGTATGTATGTATGTGTATATATACATGTATATGTGTGTATATATATATATATATATACTTACACATACATATATGTATATATACGTATGTATATATGTAGATATATATACACATATGTATATGTGTATATACATGTATATATGCACATATGTATGTATGTATGTATGTGGATATATACATGTATATGTGTATATATATACTTACACATATACGTATATATACGTATGTATATATGTAGATATATATGTATATATACACATATGTATATACAAGTATATATACATACATACATATGTATGTATATATACATATGTGTGTATGTATATATATGTAGCTATACATGTATATATACACATATGTATGTATGTATGTGTGTATAGAAACACATGTACTGTATGTATGTATGTGTATATATATACACATATACTGTACCTATGTCTGTACATATGTATGTATGTATGTATGTATGTATATATACATGTATGTGTGTATGTATATATATATGTAGATATACACATATGTATGTACATATATACACATGTACTGTATATATGTGTATATATATGTATATATATACACACATATACCTATGTGTGTACATATGTATGTATGTATATATGTAGATATATATGTATATATACATACATATACATGTATGTATATATACATGTATGTATATATGTGTGTATCTATATATATATATGTAGATATAATGTATATATACACATATGTTTGTATATGTGTATATATACATATATATGTGTATATATATATTAGTGTATATATACACACTATATATAATATATATATATACACACACTATATTTACACTAAATATACATACCGTATATATGCTCTTGTATGTGTATTTGTGTATATATAATGTATGTGTATATATACGCTATATATGTGTGTGTATATACATTATATATATATATATATATATGTATGTATGTAGTAGTAAACATTGTTTTTGTACATAGTGCATGCATGTTGATAGACAGTGCTTGAGGACGACTGCACCTTAAACCCACGTGTCATGTCCCTCCTTCACCTCCAGACTCTTGACGTCTTTCCACCAGTCTTGTAGCACATTTCCCGACAATTTCTCCTTAAAAACTGTACAGCGGAAAGGAAAAAAATCCCAGCGATTGTACTTTTGCTGCTGCGTAATATGAAGGTTTGTTTACATTTGACTGCAAAGGTG